>NC_056743.1:1352628387-1352648387 GCF_019279795.1 Protopterus annectens | reverse complement strand
AGAGCCTGCTGACCAGCCAACGTATCCAATTATCAAATTGCAATAAATAAATGAAAGAACAACAAGCAGAGGGAGCAGGAAATACTAACAAACAGCTGCTAAAACAATTTCTGAAGTACAGCATACGTCTCTGGGAACCCTGGCTTTGTCATGACAATAAAAGGTTAAAAAGTGTCAAAAAGGGGGGAAGAAAATGTAGCAGGGTCTACTCAAGAACATAAATGAGTGAAAAAGGGACGAATGAAGGCATGATATAAATTGTTTAACCATCTCGAGAAAATTAAATTCCAAATGGCAGAGCCTTGTTAGAAGAAAAATTAATTAAAATAACAGGGTACATTCCAAATGGCAGAGCCTTGTTAGAAGAAATTTATTAAAATAACTGGGTACATTCTAAAGACAGAGAGAGGAAAACTTAAAGGTGATACTGTCCTTTATTAGGTCTCTCTCATCTCACCAGTCTATGGTTCAAAAGCTACCTGTCCAATCCTTATTAGTCAATAAAATGGCCTCCTCCCTCCTCCTCTCCACAGCTCTCAGTCACCACCAGTGTAGCACAAGGCTCTGTCCTTGGTCCCCTCCATTTTAACATTCTCATCGACACCATCCACATGTACACACAACAGGCTTCCCTAATACTGTACACAGACGACTCCCCATCATTTGCACATGTGACATGGCACATATCCAAAAAATTACTCAGGAAGCTTTAACAGCCACTGGAACTCGCAACTCATGTTTGCCCCCAAAAAACTAACTACAACATTTTCCCTAAATCCCGCTATCATGATAAAACAAGTCTCTCTTCACAATATAACCACAAAATGACTTGGGGATAATAACCTTAAATTTGATCAGTATACATAAAACTGCATAAGAACAACTCATCAAAAACTAGGAATGCTTTACAAAGTCAAAAACTTTCTCACTAACACAACAAAAAAGTACAGTTGTGTAAAATCTTATCCTAACAGTAGATGTCGTTCTCTTCACTGTTGCTGTATTCTTTACAACAGGGATCCCCTGCCAAGGATAGCCCAACATCCAGACAGTATACAAAATCCTTTAGGCTGTAATGGGTATGTCATACATCACACATAAACTCCTGGCATACGGTATAAAGGCGACGTCTGGAAGTACCATCATCAGAACTGAAAAGCCCCAGTAGGAATGACAGTCTAAGGATAAAAATAGGTAAACATATCCGAAAGGAAAAAGGAGCAGGGGAGGAGGGAAGGAGCTAATACTGCAAACGTGAAGAGCAGGACATCTACTGTCACATTAAGATTTTACACAACTGTACAATGTCAATCCATATCACTGTTGTAATATTCTTTACAACAGGGAGAGTACAACAGGGAGAGTGCAATAGCTCAGGAAGAAGATTAGGAGTAAGAGCCAGCAGAGCCCTCTAGGAAGTCATGGAGAATGGCCCAAGCAAAACCAGTTCTGACCCTAGAAATCACAACCAACTTACAGTGCTTGGTAAAGGTATGCACAGAAGTCCAGGTAGCTGCCTCAAGAAAAGAATTAGTATCCAACCCTTGAAGAAAGCAACAGAAGAAGACACAGACCTAGTAGAACGAGCCGTAACAGAAGGAAGGCTCTTCCCAAGCAAAGAATGGCAAAATAAATGGCTTTAGATATCCAAGAAGAAATGGTTGCATAGAAACAGCCAAACCTACAGATCCAGGATGATAAACAAAAAGCTGTTCAGATTTACAAAAACCTTTAGCCTTATCCAAATAGTATCTGAGTTGTCTATGCAAATCCAAGCTGTGAAAACCTTCCCACTATCAGACTGTGGAGAAGGGAAAATGTAGGCAAATGAATATACTGATTAAGAGACAACTCATCAACCACCTTGGGCATAAAATGAAGATTTAGTATGAAGGGACACCCCATCCTTAAGGAAAACTAAAAAAAAAAAAAAAAAAAAAGAGGAATAGCCATAAGGACTTGCAGCTCAGGCACCGGTCTGGCAGAAGTAAGGGCCAAAAGAACATACTTCCAAGAACAATGCTGTAAGGAAGATGAAGCAGCTGGTTCAAAAAGAGTGTGTCAATTTTTCTAAACAAAATTAAGGTCCCAGGAAGGAGGGACAGCCTTACTGGAAGGCCTAATGTGAAGGACGCCTTTAAGAAACCTTTTGGCCTCAAATATACAGGCTAAAGGGGGAATCAAAGGCAGACAAGCAGAGACAGCTGATAGCTGGGCCTTAACAGATGAATATGCCAATCCAGCATTGAGCAATTCACACAAATAAGAGAACCAAAATAAGTGGATCCAGGTTACGAAAAAGACACCAAGCAGGAGACCTTATCCATTTGGATAATTAAGATTTTCTAGCCTCCTGCAGGACCCAAAGCACGTCCTAAAATAAAGGGTCTGTATCGAACTAAAACCCTGAAACCCACAATGTCAGTTGAAGAGTGGACAGGTAGGGATGAACGAGATACCCCTTTGTCTTGTTTGAATAGGTCCACCCTGTGAAGTAACTTGTGATGATTAAACTTGGCAAGATGCAAAGAGGGAATCAATGCTGTCTGGGCCAAAAGGGAGCCATCAGCAAAATTTCGGGAGCATCCTGTTGAATCTTGAATGGGATTTCGGAATGAGAGGCAGTGGAGAGAAGGCATAAAGAAACATTTCCTTCAAAGGAAAAAAAGAGGGTGTCCACTTTCCAGAACCGAGGGCATGGGGCTCTTGCACAAAAGAGAGAAAGTTTTCTGTTCAAAGGGGAAACAAATAGATCTACTTGAGAAGATCTGCTTGAGGAGTACCCCAAGGATGGACAAATGCCCAGAAACACATCCCTGTGAAGCATCCACTCATGGGATGGTGTTACGGAACTGCTCAGAGAATCTGCCACTATGTTCTGAGGGAATGTAAACTGCCTGCTGATACTGGATAGCTAGCGCCCAAACCTAAAGGGCTAACCTGCATAGGAGATAAGACTTTGCCCCCCCCCCGTTTGCTGACATACCACATCACTGTAGTATTGTCTGTGAGAATCTTGAGGGACCCTAAAAGGAAATGAGAATGAAAAGGCAGAAGAGCTCTCATCGCTGACACTGATGTGGTCTGTATCTTCAGAGGGCCAAAGGAAGCCGCCCACCCACATTTGGGGCATCTGTGAAAAGTTCCTGACAGGGGATCGGAGGGTGAAAAGTAAGTTCTGGGTTGAGGGACAACCGATGAATCCACCACTGGAGTTCCAGCTTGAGGCATGGAAGTAGAGGCTCTAGAAAATCTAAAGGATGAGAATGTTGGAGCCAAACTGACTTTAAAAACCAGTGGAGATTTCTCATATGAAGCTTGGCTAGAGGGAACATAGGAATGGTAAAATCCAAGTAACCCATTGCCCTCAGCAATTCTCTGGCTATGACAAACTAGAGGAAGAAGGGACTGAAAGAAAGCAATGAGAGTTAAGGCCTTCGGAGGAGGCACAGATACCAGCATTGAACAATCTGGATTCTGCACCCCAGAAAAACATGATCCTGAGAAGGAGTCAGGAGTGACTTCTGGAAATTTACAGTAAAGCCCTTGGCAGTGCAGGAGAAAAATGACAAAGTGCAGACGCTGAAGTAAAATGTCTGGAGAGGAAGCCTGAATAAGCAGGTCATCCAGAAAAGGAAAAACCTGTATCCCCCCTTTAACCTGCAGAAAGGAAAAGAGTGAGACATTTGGTGATGACCCCTGGGGTAATAGAAAGGCCAAACGGTAAAACAGAGAACTACACATGTCAGAAAGCAAGAGAGAAACGTAAAAACATCATGAAAATGGGATGAATAGGAATGTGTAGATTAGCATCCGTGAGATCCAGGGAAATTAAAAAGCCTGAGGAAATAAGAGAGGAAACCAGGTTTGAAGGGATAGGGACCTTCAAAAAGGTGTTTAGCGGAGATAGATCCTGAACTGGTCTCCAGGTGCCTTCTTTCCTAAGGACCAAGAACATTCTGGAATAAAACCCCTTCCTCCTCAGAGGAGTTGGAGCTTCCTGAATAGTTCCCTGAGCCAACAGGTCTTTCAGCACCTCTGGAAAAAAGGCAGCTGTTCCTGAGGAGACTGAGGAATGCCCAAAAAGGGGAGAGGGAGAAGAGACTTCCAAACCATGTAATAACCCTGGCGAATAATGGAAAGAACCCCAGGTCTTGAAGGATGAGACCTAGAGAAACAGGGAAGGGAGACTACAGAACAAAGAAAATGAGGATCAGAAGAACAAGGCAAGGATAAGAGGAGTCTTCATGGTTTGTCAGGAAAAGGAAGCTTCTGAGTAGAAGGAGCAGTTTGCAGCTAACAGGAGGAGACTACCTAATCAATTGCTTTACATAGGATGAATAGGAGATTTACAGACCAATGCAGGCTTATTAGGCTGCTCTCTCCTCTGAAAGCTGGGAGAAAAAGCAGCTTTAACTCCTCTAAGGCCTACCCCTTTAAAAACACTTCTTTGCACAACTCCAAATGACAAATCAAATGCTTACTATCCCAATTGCATCCGTAATTTGAGCATGATATGGCCATCATATAATCATTTAATAAAATGTCAAGGAGGCAAAGGAGGAGCAAGGTGCAAAACAGAGCAAGCCTTCCCAGAGAATGGAGAGATTGGAGAAATCAAAAGCCAAAAGGAAAAGAAAAAGCCAAAACATATAGTTAAATATCTGTCTGACACTATAAAAGAAGTAGTTGGCTACGGTAAACTTCACGCTAGCAGATGCAACTCATGACATGCTACATGCAGATGAACACCCAAACAGATGGAACTAAAAATTGAGTGTTTCGTCCTACACATGGCTTTAATCTGACACGATCACTACGTCCATAGATAATACTACATACCAAATAGAACCAAGATGCTCTCCTCCAAAAAAAAGGAAGCCAGTCTTGTGGTCCCCTTTCATAAACAAGCTATACAACAGAAGGAAGAAATTGTTGCAATAAAGAGGAAAACCCAAACCCCACCCCAGGACTACTCCCTTACCCTTTTTAGTAGAAGTTGAATCCGCATAAAATCCTCCAAAGCTATAAAAAATAAAATTGCCTGAATTCCAAAAACACAAAAGGGCATTCTATAGCAGAATCTACATGTCAAGAATGGCAATGCTCAGGATCTACTCTGAGCCACAACAGAATGATATAAATATAATGATCCCAGCACATTGCCAATATCACAATCCCAGATCAATTCAGTGCCCCCCCCCCCTCCCCCTAAAGGGGCCCATCTCAATACTGAAGACTGCCTGCCAAATTAATCCACCACACCACAGGTAAAGCACTCTCCAAAGGTAAGAATACAACATCCATGGGACCAGACGTGCAGAGACAGAGGAAAGAGGGGATGGAGGTACAGTAGCACTAGCATTCATTCCCAACCAATGAAGAAAACCAATAGCCGGGAAAAACCAGATCTTAGATCTACCTTTAGTGAATAATCCTTTAAGACGTTATATAAGGATTTTTTGAAAGAATCATTTCCAAAGCATCCAGACCTTTGAAATGAAAGGCCTCTGAGATGCTAGAGTTTTCCATCCTTGAAACAAAAAGGAAACCCTTAGAGGATCCAAAGAAATCTGACAGGATTGAAACAGCCTGCCCAGAAACCTGGGATGATGAAATCTGACCAACTTGCAGAAATCCAAATAAAAAGATCTGAACAAGGGCACAAAATCAGCGAAATCCAGAATATTCGTCAGAAGAGAGTGGGAAAGAAGGTAGGCAAATTAGAGGAGGATTTAAAACTCAACCATTCACCACCTTGGGGCATAAAGGAAAATTAGAGAAACCCTATTTTTATGGAAAACAGTAAAGGGAGAGGAAGTCTTCAGGGCCTGATGTTCTGAAACCCTTTTAGTTGAAGTGATAGAAGAAGGTGCTTCTTCTGGCTAGTTGTGTTGGATGTTAGACAAAAGATAGAACAAAAATTTAGGAAAGGGTGGCAACATTAGTTTTTTTAAGACAAAATCTAGAGGAGGAAGGACCTTGGTGGTGGTCCCATATGGTCTGATATGAAGGAGTTTTTAGGAAAAAAAATACTGCCAAGTACAGACAATGAAGATCTAGATAAATCATACTTGATGTACTTTTACTGAAAAGAATCCACACTCAGCCTTATTCACATATAGATTAGATAAAACCACAGGAATATCCACAGTTTTTGGTTGTAGGTTTGACAGACAATTCAGATGGGTTGGATAAGTATTTTTCCTAGTAGGGGGTTTTAGAGCTTCCCTTGGCACATGCAGCACATCCTGCAGCACATCCTCATTAACAGGAATCAAAGCAGGTCCTGTGAGTGTCAGATGAAGGTGTCAGATGAAGGGTTGACTGTGATGTAACTGTCTGTGATCCCCTCCCCATGAGTAGATCCAGCCAGGAGGTAACTTGAGTGGGCTCCTGGTTAAATAGAGATGAAGAGGGAACCAATGCTGTAGGGGCAAAAGGGAGTTACCAGGGTTGGTTCTGGTTGGTCTTGGGCATAACTTAACAGAGAAGGGGAAGAGAAGGGGAGGGGGGTAGGGGCCTTAGGTCAACTAGGGCGCCCGGTGTACCACTTTTTTTTCAGTTGGGTATTGGTGTAGGGGGTACCAGGTAGTGTGTGGGGGGCGCCAGTAGGTGGGGGGGGGCGCCCCCTTTTGCCTAGGGGCCTAGAGCCAGTTAAGGCTACTCCTCTCCTGGGATGGATAGGGGCAACATCCTCTCTTCCAGAAAAGAGGGGCATCCAACTTCCACACCAGAGGATTGGGTTGTACGTTCACAAAACTTGCATAAATCACCATTCACAGAGGAGGAGAACATCCACTGGAGGGAGTACCCCCCACCAGTGGATAATGTGCAACACACATTTGTCTGACTCCCATCATGGGTATTGAGGATGGGACCTGCTTAAGATGTCTGCCACTACATCTCTTGGAGGAGAGAATGTAAACTGCACACCTGGAGTGCTGAACCCACAGGAGTAGCAAATGACTTGGTCCTGGAATTGTTGCCGACCTAATGAAGAACTAGAGGGTTGGGATGACCTGGAGAGGGGACCTGAAATGACTGCAGGGCCAAAATAGCAGCTAAAAATTGGCCTCCTTCCAAGACAAAGGACCTTACACACCTGCAGTTTTCCCCATCCATGTCTTTTGCCCTGAGAATATGTCTGAGGAGTGGAAAGGAAAAGGGTGGGAAGGACTGAAGGGGTGGAGGAAGTCCTGAATCAAGGTAACCTGGTGTTTTTCTACCACTGAATGGAAGGAAAGCTGGGAAGGACAGAATAACATGAATTCACCAATGAGAACCTGACAATGTACACTGACCTTCATTTAAATTCATGAATTTCTTCATGTGAAGTTTGAGAATAGCAGGTGGAGGAACTCCCTTGGCTGTTAGAGACTGAAGGAGGAACTAGAGACTGAGTGAGACTGGAAGTAGATGATGCAGTGAAGAAAGCAGTTTTAGAGACAGTTTTCTGAAGCCAACAGCTGTCTGTACAGTGCTGTCTAGACTCTGAGACCCAGGGAAAGGATGATTCATACAGTCTTTCAAGGATTTTTGAAGTTTGATGAAGAGAAATCTAAACAACTAGAAATGAAGGTTCTATCTGGACAAGTATGGAAAGAAGGCAATTACAGAAGGCAAATTAGGCAATTACAGGAGCTACATTTTGTGAAGACCCTTGGTGCCATAGAAAGCAAGGCAAGTGAGGGAAAGAAACTGAAAAGCAAAGAAAACACAGAACAAAGAACACAGAAGTTAAAGTAAAGAGGATGAGACATGACATGAAGGTAGAGAGACACAGAGACACAATAAAGGCAAAGGGAGTGGGGGTGAAACCATAGTGAAAGCAAGAAGGTTATATAGAAGGTTGGATGTTGAGAACAGGGTTCTTGGATGCGGAGAGGAGAAACATCATGAAGGAATCCTCTGTGTATGACAGAATACAGAATGTATGACAGAACAGTTTGAAAAGTTTGATCAGAGAGGAAAGATGTAAGGATAGTGGGGTCTGGCTGCAAACAGGTTGGTAGTCACAGACTACTTGGCTTGCTCAGAAAAGGCTGCTTCTGAACAGGAAAAGTAAAAGTAGTAGTCCTGGCACTGTAAGATTTTCTGGCACTTTTACTCCTGGATGAAGAGGGTCTGGATTGCTTAATAGCAAAGGGAGTTTTAAAAGGGTAGCTTCTTTGAAATTTTGGAACTGGGAGTACAAAAATATGTTTAAGGTCCTGGAGGTTCTTACCCTTGCAGGAACTTAAAAAGATCTGCAGCTGCAGATCCAAACAAGGTTTTAGCATCTACTTGAGTTGTCTATTGTTTTTGCCTTGATATCATCTGGATGTTGCTGGAGCCTCAGCCAAGAGTACTTCCTAAAGACAGAGCCAGATGCAGCAGCTCTGACAGATGCTTCAACTGCATCATAGCTACATTTAATGGCATGACATGTCACTTGAGAAGAGAAACCCAAATGGAAGAAAGCTGTGACCTAGTGTCTGAGTCAAGAAGCTCAAAAATGAGCTGAGTGGCTTGAGAAAGGAGGGCTAAGGCATATTTGGTCATATGCATTTGGTAGTTTATAGCCCTAAAGGCAAGAGTGGCCAAGTATATACTTTTTTCCCAACCTTTGCATAACTTTGCTCTCCTTATCCGAGGGAAGAAGGGAAATTGAAGGCAAAAGCTTTGAGGGCTTATCAGCAGCCACTGAGACAGTAGCTAGATCTGCCCAAGCACACTTAAATAAAAACTTGCAATCTTCTGGCACTTTGTAAAATCTATCTCGCCTTTTAGGGGTAGGAGGTTGTGAGACTGGACACTTAGAAGCAGAGAGGGAAGCATCCCAAAAAAGCTGGTAACACTGCAGGCACTGCATATGGGGGAGGGGAATCCATCTGTAACCAGTCATATCTTTTTGCACCTCAGAAACCTTACAGCAATCCCACTTAATAAATTCTCTCATCTTCACAACGGTCTCACCAAAGGTAATATCCTCCCTCAGGAAATTCTGTACCATTTGATTCCTCCTCTGGGGAAGCATACCTCAATGGAGAGGAAATCTGGGCAGAATATGCCAGGAACTCATCACCAGAGGAATAATCATCTTCTGAGGAATCGTCAATCCTAATTCTTTTTTTAGGGGAGCCTGAAGGTGGTCTCACCAAAGGTAATATCCTCCCCAGGAAATTCTGTACCATTTTGATACCTTCTCTGGGGAAGCATACCTAAATGGAGAGGAAATCTGGGCAGAATATGCCAGGAACTCATCACTAGAGGAATAATCATCTTCTGAGGAATCCTCAATCCTAATTCTTTTTTAGGAGAGCCTGGAAGAAGGGAAGGAGAAGAGAGACCCCTGTAGACTGTCTAAGGGGAATAAAGGCATTAAACAGCCCTTGAGAAAAGGCTTGCCAATCTGCAGAATGTTCCTAAGAAGACACGAGAAGTATGCTTCATTTTCGGCTTTTTTGTAAGTGGAACATCCAAATGAGGATAGGTCAAGGAACCCAAAGTAGACCTACATTCAATAATGTTGCTTGGAACCTCTTCAAGTACAAGGATTTGCGGTATTCTGCGAGGACCTCCAGAGACTATAAGCCTGGGTTCCCTTGTATGTCCATTGCGGATGACTGCATTTCCCCTGAGGACATGCTAGCAGGATCCTTTGCTGCCTCTACTATGGTATCTGTGGAAGAATCACCACCTTCCTCTGGATGGGTCTCCAGAACATCAGCAGCCTTGGGAGGAACATCCAGAATTTAAGTAGCAGCAGAGACCTCAGGCCTAGTTTTGTTGTCCCTTTTTAAAACAGGCACAACTGAAGGACTGACGTACCTTCCATGACGTCGCCAGCTAAATGCTTAATGTGTTGGTTCTCTAAGTACAAATTAACAGAAGTGAGATGGCTGAGAAGGGTCTTAGGAAAAAAGGCTTTGCAAATAGTACAAGAGATATGGTCATGGCTAGGGCCTAAACAAGAAAGGTACAGTTTGTGCAAATCCTTATATGGAATTTGCCTTCAACACTGACAATTGCCCTTTCTAGATGACATGTAACCTCAGCAAAACAACAGTAGCACAAAAAATAAACCCCAACAGGGCACTTATCTGACTTGGCATCAGCAACTTTGCTGTCGAGTAAATGACCGGAGAAGATGTTCAGACTGGTGGCAGAAAAGTTCTGAAGACGGTACATGCCTATGTCTACTTTATATCCGATGTAGGACAGGGACCTATGTGCAATGGCGCATGTACCTCACAGTAGCTTTAGACTTTTGTATACTGGCAGGATCGTCAGGACAGCCTGCAATGGACTCTCCATGTTATGAATACTGCGACACAAGAATAGAAGGACATTAGAAGGAACAGCAGAGACTCCATTTATAAAATCTCATAGCACCTCTTCTGAATATCAGACACTTGAGCACAGTCCCATTTGAAAAAATTCCATCATTCTGGAAATAGTGTCACCAAAGGAAATCTTCTCAAAAAGAGTCAGGACTGATAGACTTCTTCCTCAAAACCATAGTCAAGTGGCAAAGGAATCTTGGAGGAATATGTAACGGACTCTTCCTCAGAATTAGCATCTTCCTAAGAAGAAGAATCCTGCTCCTTGAGCCTCTTAAGAAGGGTAGAAGACAAAGGAGGAGCAGGAACAGAAACTCTCTGTGGAGGCTTAAGAGCCATAAGGGCATTAATCAGACCTTGAGTGAAGCTTTGCCATTCACTCTGAGGAACCTTCGGAGCAGGCAAATTATGTTTTGTTTTCCGCTTCTTTTTAAGTAAGACATCAGCCTTAAAAAAATGTTGGATGTTCTGACCCCTAACGACACTCAATAATGGTAGTCAGAACCTCTTCTCCAACTAAAATTTGAGGAACACCCATAAACCTTTCAGTAATAACCAGCCATGGTTCTGCCTGTACATCTGAAGCAGATGTCTGCAAAATCTTCACTGATGTGCATGGCATTGGATCCATGTCAGCCTCCAAACTGGTAGCGGCATAGGAATCAGAGAAAGAAACCGGATGATCCTATGAGCTTTCACCTGCCTCAAGAGAGACATATGGTGGAGGAGGTACAACCGACAAATCAGACTGAGCTTTCTTGGCCTTTTTCTTAGCAGACAGCTGACCCTTGGGCTGGGAAGATACTTCCATGGTATCCCTAACCAACAGTTTAAGTAGCTGGTTCTCTAAGTAAATGTCAAGAGAAGAAAGCCAACTCTGCAACATCTTAGGGCCGAAAGTATGACAAATCTCACAAGACATATGGTCGTGGGAAGTGCCTAAGCAAAACAAACACTGATTGTGACGATCTTTAGGGGAATTTGTCTCCCACACTGGCATTTCCCCTTTCTGAATGACATGAAACCCAACAACCAGAAACAAGGCAAAACTAAGATAAGAAAATATATAAAAAAAACAAAAGCCATAGAAACCAGCAGACGAACAAGCATTCAGACTGATGATTGAAGATGGAGTTTGGACTGGCAGCAAACAAATTCTGAGGATGGTACATCCGGACATCACATTAATGCCCTATGCTGTGTGTGAGAAACTTACATGTGATATAAGGCATACTCATTACAACCTAAAGGATTTTGTATACCGTACGGACATCAGGCTACCTTTGGCAGTGGATCCCTACAGTAAAGAATGCTGCAACAGTGATATGAAAGGACAGCTACATTTATCACTACTTATATCCTCCCCACACTTCTTTATAGAGCTCCTATCCTTACTAACCTCCAGGCATCACAGAAATCAAATCTTGAACAAGCTATAACAAACGTTGCTAAATTTGCAGCAAATATCCCTTTCAGAACCCACTACTGTATAGCACTATGAAGACTAAACTGGTTAGAATTACCCCATCAACTAACACATGCATAGCTTCTTACCACCTATTAAAATTATCCAATATCAGTCTGCCTGTCCAGCACTAAACATTCCACACAACTATGTTTCCTGTCTGTCATTATGATCCAATGACTAAAAACTCCTGTCTGTCCACAAACCTATCAAAACTGCTAGGCGCTATCTATACTTGCACCATGTTGCTAAGGTCTGGAATTCCTTACTTGTGTCCATCAGGTCAATACCCTCCCTCCTATCCTTCAGCACCATTCTGAAACGCTTCCTAGCCAAAAGCTGGCTCTGTTCTTGTTCACCAGGATAAACTACAACCCTAAATGAGACTTTCCTTACACCACCTTACTCTTCCTTCCTCACTTCTAGCAATTTCTCTTTTGGCTTTCTCTCTAAATGTACCATGAGCCTGTTTTTCTTTTTCACTTCATATTGGCATTCCTATTTCTATTATGCTAGCTTACCATTAATTTCTCTATAAACTGGCTATAATTTCTCTGAATATTAAATCATTGTCATATAAATTGTATTCCATTCTTAACCAATGTTTTCATATTACGTCTAATTTAGTATAATTATTTAAACTGCAGACGACTTTATATTACTTTTGAATATTGTAAAATTATTGTTCTTAAAAATGTTTTGTAATAATTTGGACCTTTTCTCCCTGGGCCTCTGCTGAAAATGGGCTCCTATCTATTCTGACTTTCCCAGTAATAAAATATCAATAATCAAACAAATTAAATACATACCAAAGTACATTTTCAAAATGGGTTGAAAAATACATGGAACTACTCTCCCAAGAGAGTGACACAATTCAGTAATGCACAGATGAGGTTAGGCAGCCCTTCTCTGCCATGAGAAAAGATTCAGTTCTGGCATGAAAGCATGCAAACTAAATTAAGTTTAGTAATATTTAGCAATCATCACCACATCATTTCTTTTATTGTTTGTACTGCAGATAGGGAAAGCTAACATCATTTCTTTTATTGTTTGTACTGCAGATAGGGAAAGCTAAGTGACCTGGCAAAAAAACAACTGATCTTCTTGGTATGCAAGGCCTTTACATGTGCCTTTAGTTTGCAAAGTAAAATCAAGAAAAAGAAACAACCACAGGGATCAAAGCATACTACTAAAAATATGACTCTCAAAAAAAGATCATACTTTACCACATTAATTCCTCCGCCATGGCTTCTGGAGCAAATTGTTCCCACAAATGCCATACCAGCAGTTGCACCAAATTTATCAGTCTTCCTGAAACAAAGTGAAGAGAATCCAAATTGTATTGAAATCCAAGACATTATGCTAAATAACATCTTCAAACAGCATCAGACATCTAGGTAAATCAAAATAAACAAGAGGTTTCAAAAAATCATATTAATATCTGGAGCAGATTAATTCCTCCGCCTTGGCTTCTGGAGCAAACTGTTCCCACAAATGCCATACCAGCAGTTGTACCAAATTTATCAGTCTTCCTGAAACAAAGTGAAGAGAATCCAAATGGTACTGAAATCCAAGACATTATGCTAAATAACATCTTGAACCAGCATCAGAAATCTAGGTTAAACAAAATAAACAAGAGGTTTCAAAAAATCATATTAATATCTGGAGCAGATAATGCATTAACTTTCCACTTGCATTTAAGGCAACTGTTTTGCAAAACTACTATGTGAATGTCATGTGAAAGATACAATTTTACTTAAACTGGAATTTGCTTAAATAATTAAATCACAGTTTTGGTGTGGAGGGAGAATCTCCCACATTCCCAAAATAACTGTGAGGTCTGACCTCACAGAAAAGTGGGCTTACTTCAAACTGTAACCCTGTTCAGCCAAACTGTACCTTGGCAACTGTAGAGTTCCATAAATATGGCTGTTGTACAAATGGACCACTTCCTAGTGCTGTAGGTTTCAGTGCGTTTATTTCTTGGCAGATGACTTCATGAACCTGGTTTCTACTGATGTTATGAGAACAGCTCCATAAATCCAAACTCCAGTGTATGATTCTATGTTCTATATAATATTCAACCTTCATTCCAAACAGCCAAATAACACAATCAGATCTTCATCCTGACACTTTACTACTTGCAGGCTTTACTGCTGAGGTCAGCATAGCTCTCTAAATGAATATAACCATGATAGGCAGTACTACTGAAAATCTACAATGCCATCAAACCTTTTTCACAAAAAGGACATTAAAAATTATATGATACATGTTTTAATTAAATCTATACACTGATAGCATGTTAAAAAATTATTTTGGCTTTTCCCGGTTAGGGGTTGCCACAGCGGATCACCAGTCCACTATTGATTGGCAGTGAATTTTTATGTTGTCAAGTTGCCAGCCAAGTGCCTAACCTTTCCAGAAGGCATGCACCTATTTGCATGTCTTTTAAAGTTCACTCGACCGCAGGGAGGACATGCAGACACTGTATAAAAGGCATTCCAGCAAAGTAAACCTGAGAACCTCTGGTTGTGAGGTGACAACACTAACCGCTGCACCACCGCAGCTGACAAGAGCATGCTAAAACAAGCTTTAGCAACTCAAAGCTTTTGCAATATCTCAGCTAACGTTTTCATGGTATATAAAAAGCTATTTGTACAAATCATATTACACTGCATCTTGCTTGCATTATCAAAGATGAATATGTTATGGCTTGTCAATACAAATCAAGCTGAACATACTGTGTGTGATGTGTGCGCGCAATACATGTGTGTGTGTGTGTGTGTGTGTGTGTGTGTGTGTTTAAGTATATGGTTACCAACTTACATTTTGTCTGTATTCCTATTATCAAAATGAGAACGGTCTTGTTTATTTCAATCAATTCGTGTTTAGTTGAGCACAGTAGTAGTTTGTGTCTAGTGTTTCTGTGTGAGATTGTCAAACAGTGGAGTAAAGTTTCTCCTTTTTCCCCCACTGTTGTGCGATCTTGCAGTTGGTATACATAATTTAGGGATACAGTCCTCCAAGCATGGGTTGCACAGGAGGATGGCTTGCTACCCCAAACAAAAAAAAACCTTGATTTTTGCTTTTCGCACTGGCAGATATTACATTCATATGCATGTGTGTATGAAGTGTGCTACACACAGTGGAATAATCAAGTAGCCAAACCACAAAATATCGATCTGAAAAGATTGAATGTATAAACACTGACAAACCACACAAGAAAATCAAAACTTTTTTTTTCAGGAGGGCAAGCCTTCCAGTACCCCTACACCTCTCCTGGTACTTATATACCAACTCAAAAAAAATCACACAACACCAGGAAAAGGCAAATTATCAAAATCTGCTGAACCCAGACCCCGCACAAAGTAATGTTGACATTCTGCAATCATATGATTATTCGGTCACTTGTTCCAGCATTAAACAAGTTTGATATTCTAAAAGTTCAACTATTTGAATGCTTTGTGTGTGTGTGTGTGTGTGTGTGTGTGTGTGTGTGTGTGTGTGTGTGTGAAAATCAACACAAAATGACAAAATACTCTCTCTCCCTCTTACCCATACATGTGTGTGTGTGTGTGTGGATATGACTACATCTACAGTAAAGGCCATAAGCACCACTTCACTGCAATAACTCTCAGACCGTTAAACATCTGGGTAAATTACAACATATAGAGAATAAAAGATTGTTTGCTCTGTTGGTATATAGCCTGATGTACCAATCCACCAATCTGTCTTACATAGATGAAACCAAGAATGGGTCAGAGTTAGACTGCAGGAACATATCAGGCACAATAAATGAAAATACTGGCTGTGGCTGCCCACATTTTGGAAAAGAAAAGAGGTGGCAAAAATTTCAAGGAACTTCAGAGCTGGATTGCTAACATAGTTCTAATGCATAGCTTAGAGAAGACAGTGGAAGAATACAGAGGAGACAAAAAACACAAAGCCCTTTTTTATTTGAGTCATTACTGATTCCATGGCATTAAAAATACTTCAGTCTTCCTATGACTGGTATCTGCAGTGTTTCAGCCTCTGGCGAGAGAAATGCTTCCACATGACAATTACATGAACATGGGCTCCAGTGAAAAAGCTGCAAGTATATTTTGGTGGGCCAGTTTGTGCGGGGACACTCGGCTGGATTCTGACTAGGTGACTTTTGAGATGGAAGGGGGTCTTATAGATTTCAATACCCAACGGTTTCTCAGTTCTGTGCTCTTCAGTGCTAGGCCGATGACAGCAATTTAAGGTACAATCTGAAGACAACAACAGGAGACTACAGAGAAGGAGAAGACCGCAAGGTCCTTTTCTATCAAGGCTCTTACTGGCTCAATACAATACAAATACTTTATCTGACTACTACAATTGGGTCTGCAGTGTTCCACCTGCTGGTAAGGGGTAGAGGTTTCCATGCAACAGTTACCTGAGCTTGGCGTCCTGTGAAGGACTGGATTGTTTTTGATCGGCCATCTTCTGCAGGGGTCACTGACTGGATTTAGAATGGTTGGCTTCTGCATGGGCAGAACCTTACAGACTTACATTACCTGGCACTTTCCCAGTCCAGAACACTAATGAGCACAGCTGTGCGAAGACATATTATTGCTACAGAGTAAACATCACATCAACCTGGTATACATTAGGTAAGAAAAACTTGCATGCTTACTGTAGATGATATACATTTCACTTCTTCTCTGTCTCATCTTAGCTGGGCTGTTGTGACAGATTTTACTATTGTTTTATTTCACAAAGTGAAACTGTGTTCTTTTAAACTGGTTCATTTACTGACTCCAGTTACATCTTGTTATATTTTTGAAATTAGCACTTGTTCTCCTGAACGTAGTGTTACATTAAGTTAATACTATACTGCTGCATCTTACCTCTGTTGTTAATTACTGGTAATTCCTAAGGTAATATACATCACTGTAAGTAGTACTATTTCAGGTAATTTTGTAATGTGGGGAACTACTGACACTATGTAGACAAACTAAATTAACTTATTTCAGTTACTGATTTCACTTACTGTTAACTGCTGCTGTTGCTTTGTTACCGACTACTATGCTGTCATGCATTTTCAGCTTCTGTTCTACAGTACTGCACTAGAAAGCATTAGACTGCACTACCTGACAGATGAACATTAGGAGCATTATGTATGCAATACATGAGATTATCTCCTACAGGCTTTCATATAAAATAACATTTCCTAGCCTTGAACCACAGATGTTTTTTTACATGCTACTGGAAATTCAGAAAAGTAAACTCCACCAGGATGACCTATTGTACTGGGTGGGACAGGTTTCTCTGACAGACCCCTTGATTGGGTTTTTGAAAACTGGTTAAACCATTGCTTGGTATAGCTGGGGCTAGGATCAAGAATACAAAAGAATTTTTACAGATTATATCAATTGTCATTAATAAGTGGGGCTGGTATAGGTGTACCTTAGATGACACTTCACGTATACCAACATTCCACATCAAGGAGGCACCAAGGGCATAAATTTATTGGTTGGGGAGTCTCAGTTATATGCTTGTGAGTTATGACTTATCTATGGACCCCATGAACCCCTGAAAGAATGGCCACACAAAATTGTATCAATCATCTTTATTATAAATTTAAAAATAATAATAACAGTAATAACCACTTAATAATCACCACAGCTTCGAAAATCATGGAAATGATAGCAGGCGCACATACCACAGCTCATCTGTTTCACACAACCTCAATAGGTACATACCACCAACAATCCACACATCCGTCAATAAGCAGTGTAACCTTAAGCACTCTCTAGAACTTCTATAGAGCAAGCATTACCACAACACTTTCACATCTTTCAAACAAACCTTCCAGGAAAGGGAATGGGAATATTGGCACACAATTATGGAGGACAATGTCTTCACCTGCTCACCAGGCTTCTTCACAACAGCCTGTTCCTAATTACCTTTATACAAGCACATAGTAGGCAAGTGAGCACAGTGATCATAAGATGCCTAGCCGTATGCACCTTTAAGCAGACCCCTTTTAAGCGCCTAGTAGTGCTCACCTCCCAAATCGAGCAAGTCTGTACATAACAACCCGGGTGTAAATTTGTGTTTCCGCATCCAGTCATCAAGATTAGCCTTAAAGGCAGGTAACACAGTACTTTGACCTGAAGTGTTAAATTATTCCACAGGCTAGGAATATGTTGACTAAGGAATCTATCCCTCCAGCGAGTCTTGTTTATTTGCTGATTTAGATTTAGGTCCTTAGAGCAGGTGATTGTACAGCTACTAGTTGTGTATAGAAATAGGAGATCAAGTAGGACTCAAAAAGCAAGACAAGTCACCTCACAGGAACACAGACTAGAGAGTATAAGGTGAGTTGTGCTATTTTATCAGGGTAGTCGAAAGATTTAAGACAAGTAACTTTCTTGATTAGAAATCTTTGAGGCATTTTCAGTTGAATAATACTCTTGTACATAGCAAAGCGTGCACTGTATTCTGTGATAGGTCTGATAAGGGAAGAGTACAGTGGTATGATAACTTCTATGGATCTTTAATATATTCCCTTGGAAATCAACCAAATAGAAGGATTTTGACTATGGTAGAATCATGATCACTGAATGAGGAGCTATCCACACAAGTACCTAGGTCTCTTATGGCCGTATTTATATTAAGATGAGTACCGTTTAAAACATATGGGGTAGGGGCAACCAATTTTGCCAAATGATGCTATGCACTTTTTTCCATTTAGTTTTAGACTGTTTTTGATACACTAAGTATATGCATATTCCAGCTCTTGTGACAGCTGTTTTGTATCAGTGTGTAAGCAGACAAAAGTGCCCAGCTAGCAGTCAACAAACGTGGTCTAGCACATTGGCTTGGATGTCTGCAAATTAAATATTAAATAGGAGAGGACCTAGAAATGGCACCCATGGTATCGCACTGGTTAAACTTTTATTTTCAGGAAAAGGTGCCATCAACTTTCAAAACTTGAGATCTACAATACATTTAATGACTTTGTATATAAAGCTAGTGAAGATGGAGGGTCTGTAGAAGGCCCACCCTTCTGTAGGTCATCCACACCGGTTGCTCTCCAGGCATCAGAAACAAACCTGTAGATGGACTGAGGCCGGACAGTTTAAGTAGACTCTTAGCCAGTACATACTTGGAATTGATGAGAATGCAGCCTGGTAAAATGTCCATTCTTGTGGAAGTATTTTTAGCCCTTGATAGGGATTCTAAGACTTGTTCAAAAGTAAATTGAGGGGAACTAAATTCTCAGGGTCAATGGAGTAGCAATATGGGTAGAAAGGGTAAGGTTGGCACTCAATTTTTCTGCTAATATATTAGCTATAGCTTTGGAGTCAGAATGGATGATATTACCATGGCTAAAACCCACTGCACTGATGGACATTATTCCTTAATTTTCTGATATAATTGAAAAAAAAAAAACTATTTCCTTTGGAATCCATAGGAACCTTAAGTCCATACTCTGCTTTATATTTTCTAATAGTGTTTTTAAGTTCCTTGTTGTCAATTTTCAGAATAGTCAAGTAGGGACATCTGTGTTTCTAGCAGCTCTTTGTTATTTTCCTTCTTTTATTGCACAGTTTATTGACACAGAAGTTGCACCAGAGAGGCTTACTCCTAAATTTACAATTATATCTAGGGCGGCTGAGTACTGAACTTTCTATGCAGCTGTTCAGGTGCTGGTAGAAGACAGGGGTGAAATGCGGCAGCCCTCTTACCTGGATCTATTTGCAAGGGATTGTTCTGAATTTCGCATAGATCTTCTACAAGCTGAAGTAGGCTTCCCTTGGAAAAGTTCCTAAAGATGGGGTCATTTGGTGGCTGGATGGCACAACTAAGCCACACAAAGTTGAGAATTAATTTGTAGTCAGATTTAATGAGGGGTGAGGACATGCAAGGTAGGCTGCAGAAGGGGGATAGGGTGGTAAAAACAAGGGTAAGGGTATTAGAACCTCTACTGAATAGTTTTCAGTGCATTGGTATTAATGTTTGTGTCTTTTGGCTTTTCCCGGTTAGGGGTAGTCACAGCAGAACTCCGGTCCGCTAATGATTGGCAGTAGAGTTTTACGTGCTGGCTTGCCGGGCCTAACGCACAACCTTCAATGAAGGAATGCCCATTCATGCATCATTCATCATGTCACCACACAGAAGACGCTCTGAGAATCGAACGGGCAACGTCTAACTGTGAGGCGACAACGCTACCGCAG